>NC_049202.1:50632440-50647440 GCF_013347855.1 Anguilla anguilla
GTGTGCCTAGACGGGCCTGTACAGGGAAGCAGCTCATAAATCAGGACTCAAACGAGGAGTCCTGCGGCTTCCTCTGCTAAAATTTCGTGGCAATTGAGCTGCATGGGGATTAGATTTTCTGTTTTATTTTTTTTGACATATTTAGTTGTTTTTTTATGTATTCATTTATTTCTTTTCTTTATTTATTATTTTGTATTCTTATTTCATACTTATTTACTTACTAATGATGAATGGATGTTTTCTTTCATCATGCCAGGGGCCCCTCCAGACCCTGGACGGAAGGTGCAAAGGGACGCGTATATGAGGGGAAGTGAGAGTAGAGACAAACACAAAGAGGGAACTGGTGTGTTTTAAGGGTGTTTTTGCTGCCTTAAATGGGCTTTTTAATGGGGTCTGGGGGCAGAGCTCGCGCCGAGCCTGTAGTCGTCTGTGAGAAATGGGCTCTTTGGACCTCGGACACACAGGCAGCGGTACTGAGTAAGCGTGTAAAATGCATGCAGTTCCCTGTCCACATGTGCATGAACTCACACACACGCAGAGTACGCATACGAATACACACACGCGCGCACACACACCCACACACGTATCCGCACACGCACACGCACAAGCACACGCACACGCAGACCCCGCACACACGAACATACACACACACATACTTGTGATTTACAATGAGGGGCTCTGTGCCTTTCTTAAGCACACTGAAAAGACCCCATTGAGACGAGCGAGCTGGTTAGAAAGGGAGTGTGAGAGACTGCCAAAGCAGTGGCAGAGAGGCCCACTGTGTGAGGGTGGGGGGTTGGGGGTGTGTGGGGGCAGGCGGGAGGAGGGGGAGTGAGCTCATATGAGCTTTAACTGTGCCCAGGAGAGCTCCAGTTCCATGGCTGAGTTATTAGGAATCATTGACGTATTATTGGTTGCAGTAGTGCGGGTGTGACGCTGCTGGAATGCCTTAAACAATGCCCAATACTGTTTCTCTTTCTCCCGTTAAGCCAAACACCCATGTAAGGACAGCAGCACTAGCGTTTCTCTTTGTGTTGCGTTCTGTGCCTCTGTCGCACTGTACAATATTAGATTCAAAATCCAGAGGGGACATCTTAAAATATGATCTGTTGTTACCTATTAACGTTATGTTGTATTAAAAAGTAATCCCTACATAACAAGGCATTTTAAACAGAGTAATCTTGTTATCTCGCAAAATGTACCATTTTAAAGCATTGTAAGTGTTATTCTTCTTGTCGTTTTTTTTTTTTAGTAAGCTCTGCGGTAAGGCGTTTCGTGAAAAATGGAGAACTCGGACGAAGCGTCGTTTAGCGAGCGCGCTATCTTAAGGCCACGTACATTTCTCTGTCCGCAAGTTCATCGGCTTAAAATAGAGCGGTTCCTGTTACAGAAGTTGTGTGGTGTGAATGAGTGTTTGTGCGGAGGGCAACACGGTAACACTACACTTCAGAATGCTGGGGTTGCGGTGGGAGGCCAGTATAGAAGGGCTCCATAATTGTCTTGTCTACCCCGGCTGACTCACAATGAGAGCCACAGGCTTGGGGCCTGTTTTCCCTCCCTCTCTCTGTGTGCTCCTTCGGTCCTGGGGGTTCACGTCTCGTTACCGAAGACGATTTCTCCTCGGGGATTGAATTGTCGGGACTTCTGGGTTGAAACTCATTTGTTTGGCCGCTCGCGAGAGTCACTCCCCTCCCGCCGAAGCAACTCATGGATTCGCTCTCTTCCCCCCCCCCCCCTCCCCCCCATAAACGCGTGTAGGTCTGTTGGCCCTATCGGCTGTTTAATGGGACAGGAAGTGACCTCGCTGCGGATCGCCGCAGGTCTCCGGTGTCACGTTGCGCCGCGCGCCTGCCCTGCTGACCCGAGCGCGCGAGGGCGAGGCCCATACCTGAGCAGGGAGGAGGGCTCTCCGAAATGTGGTTCAGCCGGAAACGCCGGCGTTCACATTTTATCCTCTCCTTTTTTTTTTAACGCGATGACAAAGCGTTTAATCCCTCCGAGGTTATGAGTGATTTGCACAGTGTTAAAGAGAAAATCAGCGCTGATTACGATAATGCAGGTAATTGTAATCAGCGCTAATGCTCTTCCTGTTGCCTTTGATCTAGCGAGGCCCTCTTGAGATGCAGCGAGACAGCCATTAGTCTTAAGTGCTCACGGTTTCCATGTGCCGCAGGTATTTACGAGCGACTGCGGAGCCGCCCGTAAAAAAGCGCGGCGCGGGCCTGCTGCGCGCCTTCGCCGGCTCCGGCTCATTTTCCGCACCCGCCGAACCGCCGTTTTTTTTTTTTCCGAAAAAAGTTTTCCGTCGAAACGAGGATTTTTTTGGGGCCGAGCGCTGGAACCTGCGCTGGCACAGAACGGCGTCGAGAGGAAGCCGGTAATCGTTTCAGGGCGTCGGCTGCAGTTGGCGCGTACGGCCCCCTCTCCCGCCCGTCCTGCGAGTTCTGCTCGGCCTCGACAACCGATTCGCCGACGAACGGCGGACGCGGGCGGAATGCGGAGCGCGGTCGGGGCGGGGCAGGGTGGGGCCGGGCGGGGCTGCGACCGGATCAGCCCCGGAGCTGGCGGATTATCCCCGCCCGTTAGCGAGCGCTAGCCCCCGCTCATGCAGATGGGCACGTGCGCAGCGGCGCGGGGCTCAGGAGCCTGAGGTAATTCCCTGTGACATCTGAACGGGAGATCTGGAGCGGGAGATTAGACCGGGGGAACCTCTTCCCTCTGACGTAAGGCCGCTGCGTGGAGTTAAAAGAGCTTGTGTGATCTCGGGAGCGTAGTACACCCCCCCCCCCCCTCCCCCCCCACACTTAGAGCGCACTCCGGGCTCCCAGAGACCCCCGAGTCCCCGGACCGCTGAATGTTTGATTAGCACCAACTCAAGATGCGGCACGTCAGGTTAGGTTTGCGTTAAATAAAGGTGGCTGGAGCCGAAGGAAGCCGTGTTGGTGGAGCTCCAGGGGGAGCGTTGGGGTGAGGTAAGAGCCGGTGGAGGTCCAGGGAGAGCGCTGGGGTGGGGTAAGAGCCGGTGGTGCTGGCCTGCTGTCTGGGCCCGGGGTTTAGCGGCTGGGCTGTGAGTACCCGCACGCTGGCCTGCGGCTGCTCCTGTCCTCTGGGGAGCCGGAGGCCGTTCTGCTGCGGTCCTGGAGCACGCCGCTTCTGGGACTGTGAATCAGAGTCTGCCCTGATTGGCTCGCCTCCCCCTTGCAGACCCGCAGCCCCCCCGCCCCCCCCCCCCCTTCCCCCCAGTTCCTCATGAAACACGCCGCTTTTTAATCCCCCTCTACCACAGCTGAGCTGCTAATTTCATATTTAATACTTCTCACATGATAATAACAATAATAGAAGTGGAACTTCTTTTGGTCTTGTTTCAAATGAAAACTAAAGCGTTCTGCTCCCTTGTAAGTAGATGTTTCCGCGGTGATAGCGGCGTCTGCACATCCCTTCTGCCGGTTTTAACTGGCCTGTTTGTGATGTCATTACCTTTAGTGCAGATTAAGTCCTCTGAGTGCAGACGGTACTGGAAGCGCGTCTTGCGTGAAGCGTTCGGATGAAAGGGAGCGTGACCCCGGGGTCATGTGTGTGTTCTGGGGCTTTTTTGTGTGAAGCCTGGGCTGTCATGCGTTCGTAGCGCAGCTACCCCAGAGTTCCCGGTTCTGTGCTGTGCTGTGCTGTGCCGCAGTGTTAGCGCTAGCTAGCCGGAGCGGTCCTTATTTTCCATGTTCCCCGGGCCCGGCCGTGTCCTGCGGCCCCAGCCCTGAGCGCTGGTGAGCCGCGCGCTGAATCCGCTCGGCTGACGCGCTCGGAGAGTGTGAGAGCGCGGCGGCTGGGGCAGCGGCGGACCCGACCCGCTCGCGTTCCTGAAGCGCCGCGCGCCTCCGAGCGGGAAGCAGCCGGCCGGGGAGCGGGCGAGAGGAGTCCCCGCTGGTTAAAGGCCCCGGGGCGGACGCGCCCGCTGACGCAGAGGAAGCCCGGCTGGTAAACAGGAAGCGCGCGCGCGGCGATGGCTGAGCCTCGCTCTGTCTCTAGGACGCAGCCCCTGAGCGCGGTCGCCACGGCAGCGGCCGCTCCCGCCCTCCTGTTTTTGTTTTCCGAGCTCGCTGTGGCGTTCCTGGACGAGCGCCAGGCTGAGGAGCGGGTGGGCCCCCGGGGTTCGGCCCCCTGCGCTGGAACGGGCTGGCACGCTGAGGGCCTACCGTGGGTACGGGCTGAGGGCCTACTGTGGGTACAGGCTGAGGGCCTACTGCGGGTACAGGCTGAGGGCCTACTGCGGGTACAGGCTGAGGGCCTACTGCGGGTACAGGCTGAGGGCCTACTGTGGGTACAGGCTGAGGGCCTACTGTGGGTACAGGCTGAGGGCCTACCGTGGGTACAGGCTGAGGGCCTACTGTGGGTACAGGCTGAGGGCCTACCGTGGGTACAGGCTGAGGGCCTACTGTGGGTACAGGCTGGCATGCTGAGGGCCTACTGTGGGTACAGGCTGGCACACTGAGGGCCTACCGTGGGTACGGGCTGAGGGCCTACTGTGGGTACAGGCTGAGGCTCTACCGTGGGTACGGGCTGAGGGCCTACTGTGGTTACAGGCTGGCATGCTGAGGGCCTACTGTGGGTACAGGCTGGCACACTGAGGGCCTACTGTGGGTACGGGCTGAGGGCCTACCGTGGGTACAGGCTGGCACACTGAGGGCCTACCGTGGGTACGGGCTGAGGGCCTACCGTGGGTACAGGCTGGCACACTGAGGCTCTACCGTGGGTACGGGCTGGCATGCTGAGGGCCTACTGTGGGTACGGGCTGGCATGCTGAGGGCCTACCATGAGTACGGGCTGAGGGCCTACCTTGGGTACGGGCTGTAGATCTCCACAGCTCTCCGGACCACGCTAGCCAGCTCCCCGGAACCCTGCTGGCCAGCGATTGCTGTTTTATTACCAGCAGACACCGCTGCTGCTGTTAGCTTAGCCTTCCCACAGGAAGCGCCGCTCTACCAGCTACAGAGAGGGTTCTGCTCCAGAGCCGCAGACGCAGCAGAGAGGGGGCCGTCTTCCTCGAATAGAACCTGTCTGCTCGAGAGCAGCGGAGAAGATCAGCAGGAGCACCGCTGTGAGCAGAGAGGACAAGCCAGCGAGAACAGGGACAGGGCAAATACACGAAAGCATCAAACGTGTGAAAGGCTGAGAAGGGGAGTGTTTAGAGTGACCCAATTAAAATGTTCTGACCTGAAAGGGATAAATTAAGTAAATGTCAGTTAGGCTGAGCTGGTGGGAAGCGGGATTAAAGCACTAAACCAGAGTCCCAGTTCTGTCTTATTTTCTTTTCTTTTCTTTTTTTTTCCAATTTCACAAGGGCAATTGCTTTTGAGATTTGAGGAGAACGCCATCGCTTATTGAGAACTTAATGAGACTTGGAGAATGGAAAATGGTTTTCCAGTTTGAGAAAGTGCCGTGGAATAATTTAGCCTTTGCTGACAGGATCCCTACCTATAAATGAGGTGATATTTGTGGAGAGAACACATTCTGTTTATTGCTCATTTCCTTGTAACTGGTGTGGATTCGAAAGCGGGGGTGAGAATGCGTGCTCTTGGCGAGAAGCTCACGTGTGCTCAGTGCTGTGTGTGTGTGTGTGTGCGTGTGTGTGTGTGTGTGTGTGTGTGTGTGTGTGTGTGTGCGTGAGTGTGTGTGTGTGTGAGTGCGTGTGTGAGTGCGTGTGTGAGTGCGTGTGTTAGTGTGTGTGTGTGTGTGTGAGTGCGTGCGTGCGTGTGTGTGTGAGTGCGTGCGTGCGTGCGTGCGTACGTGCGTGCGTGTGCCCGTTGAATTTGGTCGGGTGAATAAATAGCCCTCCGGAACTCGGTTTTAAAATCTGGTGGAAGATGTGAGAGGAGTCCTGAGGGAAGTGGAACAGCAGTTCAGGATGAACTGGAGAGAACGCGTCGAACATCCTGGGATGGCACCTCAGGAGCCCGCAGCGCCCCGCCCAGGAAGGCCATATGGGGAGAGGCGCGTTTTTGATTGCTGTGCAGGATGTTTGCGAGCGAGGGCACTCGGGTCCTGCATAGCGGGCAGCGGATGTTTTCACGGCGAAGGAAATCCACGCGCCGGTGCGTCGGTCTGGGAGGCCCGGCCTTCGCGGGGCCGATAAGTGACTCTCGCTGCGTTGACGCTCTGATTAGGAACGCCTGAGGAAATGGGAGCGCGCTTCTCACGCGTCTCTCCCTGCATTTCCCCAGGAGCGGTCCTTCCTTCACCAGAAACGGGACTTTGCGTGGAAGCGCCAGAAATAGCGAAGAGCTCAGGAACCCGCGAAGCTGCAAAGCCGCAGCTGTCACAGTGAGCGAGCAGCGCTGGGCCTCGCACACGCGCGGCTCAGCTCGCGTCCGCGCGGCCCGCTGGTGTGTGCGTGTGTGTGCGTGTGTGTGTGTGTGTGTGTGTGTGTGTGTGTGTGTGAGAGTGTGTGTGAGAGTGTGTGTGAGAGTGTGTGTGAGAGTGTGAGTGTGAGTGTGAGTGTGTGTGTGAGTGTGTGTGTGTGTGTGTGTGTGTGTGTGTGAGTGTGTGTGCTGCGGAGCGCGTAGGCAGAACGCCGCGGCGCTGAAGTGGCCGTCGCCGCTCGGCGTGACGGGCTGTCGGCCGCAGACGAGGTTATCTGGGGATCGGCGCGAGCGGCCGCGCCGCGGGATCGGCTGTCGGCTCGGCGGGGTGGCCCGGGCTCCCCCGGGGGGGGGGTCTGCCGCGGCCTCGCCGCCTCCCCTCCCCTCCCCGCCGCGACGGAGACGAACCTCGGCCATTCATCTCCCGCTCGCTCTCCCTCTCTCTCCCTCTCTCTCTCTCCCTCGCTCGGCCTCGCCCTTTCCTGCTCCCGTCTTGTCTCTCTCTCTCTCCGTCTCCCTCTCGGCGGTTCCTGGCGGATAGCGGCCGCCGACTCGGGCGATGCGTCTCTGTCGCCTCGCCGGTCCTCCGAGCGTCCGGTGGGCACGGCGCCTCTCTCCCGGTGACGTTTCTGTGCCAGGTGTGAGTAATGGCAGCCGGCGCGGAAGCGTTTATTCCCCGTAGCGAGTTTAATTAGCCCGTCAGCCGCGCTTGGCACCGGGGCTGCGCGGGAAGGGTAGCGGCGGCGCGGGGCTCCTGGGCTCCAGAGCGCGCGGCTAACGGGGAGCTCACGATGACGCATCCTCTGAAACCTTTCTGGATCCTCCCCACTGCTGCCCCTGGCTTCTGTTTTTAGTGCAGGTCAAATAAATCACGAATCGCAGACAATTTCCTGCAATTAGAAACACGCTGGCCTACGCTGACTAGCAAGGGCAGTGGGTTTGCTGGGCTAGCCCGCAGAAACAAGATCTGCGCGGCAACGGAGTGATGAACTCTGCTTGTTTGTCTTTCCGGAATGAAAAATGTAAAAATTCGAAGAGGGGGATAATATTAGAAGGAAGAACATAGCTGACTGAAGCTCAGAATGGTGCCATGTTGTGCTCGTTTGTCTGTCAGTCAGTCAGTCAGTCAGTCTGTCTGTCTGTCTGTCTGTCTGTCTGTCTGTCTGTCTGTCTGTCTGTCTGTCTGTCTGTCTGTCTGTCTGTCTGTCTGTCTGTCTGTCTGTCTGTCTGTCTGTCTGTCTGTCTGTCTGTCTGTCTCAGTTGCGTTCCTGCGCGTGTGTTTGTCCCCGCTGCGTGTCGGGCGTGAGCGTCGGCCGCGCGTGAGGTTCCGTCTGCGCGGGCAGGCCGGCCGTGCGGCTGGCATCTGTCTCCCCGCGGCGTCTGCCAAGCCCAACATCTGCAGCTCGGAGAGGGCCCGAGCTCCCGGGGATCCCGGCCCGCCGCGCGCCTCGATGACGGACGGCCGCTAATTACGAGGCCGGCTGCCGGGGAGCCCTGCGTCTGAAGCCCCGCCCCCCGGCGGCGCTCTAACGGTGTCTTCTGTTAGCCGCCGCCCCGCTCGCCTCTCCCCGCGGACAAAGTACAGACCCGACCGGCTGCCGGCCGGCCCCCGACCGGGCCGCTCCTCTGAGACGCCGCGCCGTCAGCAGCCAATGGGGAGCGTGAACGCTGGGAACGCGCGAGCGCCGATTCGCTGTCCCGCGGCGGGAAAGCCCCCTTTAGAGCGCCAGCTGGCGCTCGCCCCCAAGACCAATTTTAGGAAGTGGCCGGGTCAGGGTGGGCCCGCTCGCCCGAAAATGCGCTCCCCGCCGGCTAGTCTTCTCCCTTATGAAGGCGTGGGGCCTTTGAGCGAACACAGAGGGGGGTCAGCGAGGGGCGAGCGAGGGGCTGGGCTCTTCTGGAGTGTGACCCCCAGCACCGGGCCCCGCGCTGCAGGACGGCGGCTCCAGGCCAGCGATGCCGTGTCTCTGGGTGCGGCGCGCAGACGCTGCAGCTCCTAATCCAGCGGCATCTCCGTGCATCTGGCAGCGGGCCACCCCCCCCCCCCCCCTTCCCTGTCTCCCCCACCCGCATCCCGACCCAAGGTTGAGTAAGACGATCCACTTAGTATCATCAGGGCTTTGTTGTAATGAGAAGCCACTTGGCCTGAATGGAAAGCCCTGATTATTCCTGAGCACGCTGACTTCACCCCCCCCGCCCCCCCGCGCTCACTGCGCTGCTCCGGCCTGCCGGGGCCGTCGGCACCAGAGGCAGCCCGTCGGCCGGCCGCCGGTCACGCGAGCGGTCCGCTGGAGCTCCTGCGGCACGCGAGGGGGCCGCTCGGGGAGAAGCCGAGGCCCCGTGAACTGCCGACCCGAGCCGTAAACAAAATCAAACGGCCATCTTACCTCAGCATCCTGGCCTGTCCGTATGCAGCCGGTATTCACTCTGATACAAGCCTTCCGTTAGAAAAACACTACAGAAGAGTTTCAGTGGTTTGATAATGAAAGAAATGGCTTACCTAACTGAATTATTTTAACCACTCTCAAAGTGCACATTTGTTCTTTCACGAGCAAAAAAAAAAAAAAACGTCTTAAATATCGGCACCCCTTACAAATAGTTCTTTAAACATGGAGCTAATCTTTGCTAAGCTGCTTTGGGGGCTGGTGGTGTTGTTTCAGAGTCGACCTGCTGATAGAGAGCTTGTCATTTAAGGGCTGTTCAGACCTGGTGACCTTTTGCCCCACCAAACAGCCCCCTGGGCATGGCAACCACTCCTTTCCCAGGAAACGGACGCATTGCAGTTCAGCTCTCCTTGACCTGAGACGCACGCGCTTGTAAATTTAGCACAGTTATTTTTCTTCTTTATGGTCATAATGTACGTTTATACGTTCTTTATGGCAAACCTTTTTTCGTGTAAATTTGGTCTGACCCACTGAGGTTTTGTCAGATTTTTGATATTGTGGTATCACAGTGGTGAAAAATAGTATTATGATGCACATATATCAGTGGCATTATGGTTCATTTGCATTAATTAATTTGCATTAAATTCCCAAATTCATAAATGTTTATGGCTGCCAATTTATTATTATGAATCTTAATTAAAAAAGCATAATATAATTATATATATTTATATAATTATATAATTATAATGAATGTATATAATATTATATATAGTAATAGTTGTGGCTCACAGTAAAAAAAAAGAAAGAATGTACCTTAGTGTGCTGCTCTGTATCCAAGCAGTTTTGGGAGGGGAGTGTGGAATCTCACACTTGCGCTTGGTAAAAGGCTTACCCCCGGTTAGGCCGGTGTGCCGTCTGGTTACCCGGCGATTACTGGGACAAATCTAGAGCCCTAGCGGGGAAATGCTATCAGCGCCCTTCCACTTAGAAGCTCTCCTTTGACTTGGACTGTACCACCTGACCCTCGTGACGTCTCGCTCTGGAAAGATCTTAATCTTCCTCATTCCGGGGAGGACGGATAGCATCTCGCGCACGTCCCGTCAGGGCTGCGGGGATGTGATGTCAGCGCGTGCGGATACAAAGGCCCAGGAGCCTGAGAGGCTCCAACCTGAAGAATGCGCCGAAGAAAGACCGGAATAGCTTGTAGCACTGTCTGGAGAGGGGAAAAAAAGTGTGAGAGTGTCACAAAAAAAAAAAAAACTGGTAGAATGTGGAGCTGAAGTGCTAGTTTTGGCAGCCATTTTGTATGTCGCACGCACATACAAATTCTTACTGTGAGCAGGTTGCTATGAATTGAATCCGCTAAATGGTACCTGAACCAAAACGGCGGCGCCGGCACGCCAATGGGAAAGGTGTGAGGAGAGAGGGCAGCTTCTGAATAAAGCTTCGCTCTGTCTGGGAAAAAGGTGTCGGTGAGCCTTGAAAGTGCTTTTTCATTTCACAGCCCGCGAGCTGAAGGTACCTCTGTGAGAGGAAGCCAGATGAGTCTCTGTGTTTACCGTTAACTGCGCGGTAAAAGGTTCGAGTGCGTGTGTGAGGCTGAGCTCCGGCCGCTCGTGTTGACTTTGGGACGGGCTTTTCTCAGGGCTGGTACGGCGAGGGAGTGTTTGGTTTGGGACGGGCTTTCTCAGGGCTGGTACGGTGAGGGAGTGTTTGGTTTGGGACGGGCTTTCTCAGGGCTGGTACGGTGAGGGAGTGTTTGGTTTGGGACGGGCTTTCTCAGGGCTGGTACGGTGAGGGAGTGTTTGGTTTGGGACGGGCTTTCTCAGGGCTGGTACGGTGAGGGAGTGTTTGGTTTGGGACGGGCTTTCTCAGGGCTGGTACGGTGAGGGAGTGTTTGGTTTGGGACGGGCTGTCTCAGGGCTGGTACGGCGAGGGAGTGTTTGGTTTGGGACGGGCTGTCTCAGGGCTGGTACGGTGAGGGAGTGTTTGGTTTGGGACGGGCTGTCTCAGGGCTGGTACGGCGAGGGAGTGTTTGGTTTGGGACGGGCTTTCTCAGGGCTGGTACGGTGAGGGAGTGTTTGGTTTGGGACGGGCTTTCTCAGGGCTGGTACGGCGAGGGAGTGTTTGGTTTGGGACGGGCTTTCTCAGGGCTGGTACGGTGAGGGAGTGTTTGGTTTGGGACGGGCTTTCTCAGGGCTGGTACGGTGAGGGAGCGTTTGGTTTGGGACGGGCTTTCTCAGGGCTGGTACGGCGAGGGAGCGTTTGGTTTGGGACGGGCTGTCTCAGGGCTGGTACGGTGAGGGAGTGTTTGGTTTGGGACGGGCTGTCTCAGGGCTGGTGCGGCGAGGGAGTGTTTGGTTTGGGACGGGCTGTCTCAGGGCTGGTACGGCGAGGGAGTGTTTGGTTTGGGCGGCTCTCCGGGGCGACTCGGCCCGATCCGCGAGGCGACCCGGGCGGCGGCGGGAGCGGCCCGTCCTGCGCGCGGGGGGGCCCCTTTGGAATTCGACGCGGCGCTCTCCGGCGCGCCGGCGCTTCATCAGTCAGGGCGCTCTCGCTCGCGCTCCGCGTCGCCGGACCTGTCAGAGCAGCCTGCGCAGACTGACAGCGGGGGACGGGGAGTGACAGCTCCCATCAGCGCCTGTCAGCGTTCGGGTGGGGGGTGGGGGATGGGATGCGGAGCACGGGGGGGACGGGGGGGTGGGGAAGCGCATGCAGGAAGAGCTCTGCGCAGACAGGAGAGCACGGGCGTGGATGAGCACTCTCAAACACCCCCGTGTTTTTCGCTTTAGTTTTTTGTTTTTTTGCACGACTGTATTATCCTGCTGAACGGCAGCCTCAGACGCGCCCGGCGTGACTTTATCTCCTCGCCGGCAGCGCACGTCCTCGCAAAAGAGGGATCGCCGGCGAATCCCGGGCCGAGTTTGCGCTTAATTTTCCTTTCTCTCCCGTGTCCCCCCCGCGTCCCCCCCCCGCGTCCCCCCCGCGTCCCCCCCGCGTCCCCCCCGCGTCCCCCCCGCGTCGCCCCTGCGTCGCCCCTGCGTCCCCCCGCGGCGCCCCCGCGTCCCCCCGCGGCGCCCCCGCTGCTCTGAGCGGGGGCAGAGGACAGGGCGCCGGGCGGAGCGGGCCGGGGAGGTAGCCTCGCTTTCGTTAGCCGCTCGCGCGCGCGCGGTTCCCACGGCGAAGGCCGCGGAGCTCCTCCCTCGCCTCAGACGCGCTGGCCTCAGACAGTAACTGATGGCCGACCGCGAGAGGCACTTACCCTGGGCAGATGCACATCCATCCTGTTCTCCGCGTCATTACTTTTATTTACTCATTTCGCCGCGTCCAGAGCGATTTGGGGGCGGAGGCGGAGGGATTTTTGATTAATTGCGGCTGCCCAGGCGAGGCCCTGGACACGGCCCTGCGTTCGTCTTTGGGTTTTTTGGGCCTTGTTGAGCGGGCTTGCCCAGGCCGCGGAAGTGATGCGACGGACAGGGCGACGCGGTTTGGGGGCTGGGGGCGGCGAGGGGGGGGGCGGCTCTGAAAAGCCGGGGTAATCCCCGCATCCCGGTGACCCCCGAGGACGGGTCAGCCCAGACGCGTTGTGTCACGCGGGGGCCGGGGATCTGAGACACGCCTCCCGGACGCTGAGCGGAGAGCTGACATCAGGCCGCTCTGTTTTCCCACCGCCTCATTCAGGGCGCCTCATTCAGGCAGCGGGGCCCCTCCCCCGCCCCTCCCCCCTGCCTTTGTGTGGCGGGGGGCTCCCAGGCCCCCGGGCCCCCGGGCCCTGTGTGCTCATTGCTCCGGACCCTCCCCCTGTCAGCCAGAGAGGCGCAGAATGGCGGCGGCCCGCCTCCCCTGCCTGATGTCTCCATTCGGCTCGCCTCCTCCCAGAGCCCCCGGCCCCTGATTGGGCCTGATTATCAGGCTGGCGGCTGAAGAGCTGTGAGCGCTGACTGGAGAACTGGAGGGAGAGGCGTCCAATCAGGCGGCGGGCTAACAGTGCTAACAGGTGCGAGAGCGGGGCGAGTTTCACACAGCCCCTGGACCTCACATGACCCAAGGCTTCCCTCCCATGCAGCCCCAAACTGAGGGCCAGCTGATGGTGTCATGGCCTTGCGCATATCGACGTATTGCGATATCGGTCGGTGCTGCTCGTGTAGGCTACTTGTCTTCCAGGGAGCGGCGGAAGCTTCCAGACCTGCTGGGAATGAACGGGGGGGGTTGGCTGTGCTCCGTGTTCTCAAAGCGGCACTACGCATAAAGTGAGCACCTAATTCAGAAAGGCGCCCCCTCCTCCGGCCACCGGGGCGGAGTGACGCTCTTCAGACGGGTCGCACTGCTCCCGCCCCTCGCCCCGCTGCTCCCGTACGGGCGGGACAGGTCACCGTCGGGCTGCGGAACTTTTGGTGCCGGGGCGCGTGAGCTCAGAGTGTGTTCCCAAGCGGGGCAGCCACGAGGTGAGTCAGGAGTCAGGACGGTCCCGCGTGAGTGAGCCAGGCCACCTGGCGGCCTCTGGGCCTGTTTCCCTGGTGACTGGGCTCAGCGGCCTGCTGGGAAGCCTGAACCTGGCCTTGGGAAACCCTCTGCAGGGGGGTGAGGGGGGGGCTAATCTCTGTCAGTAAGCTGCTCCAGTGCTGACCTACAGCCCTCTGGAGTCCTGCTGGAGATCAGCTGACAGGCGCTGCATTACACCTCCTCATCTGCACAGCTCTGCTGCCCGTGCTGTTATCACACAGTGGAAACACTGCCTCAGCCTCCTGGGCTTGTTCTGTGTTCCAGCGTTCAGTGTGTGTGTGTCTGTTTCAGCGTCTGTCTGTCTGTCTGTTTCAGCATCTGTCTGTCTGTCTGCTTCAGCGCATGTCTGTCTGTTTCAGTGTATGTCTGTCTGTTTCAGCATGTATCTGTGTGTTTCAGCATCTGTCTGTTTCAGCATGCAATGCCCTCCAAAAGTATGGGAACAGTACAACTGTTTCTGTAAAATAGTGGTATATAAATACCATGAAATAAAAGCTGACTTTATTTTTTGTCACATTCTTCTTTTTTATCTCAAATCCAAGTGCCTAAAGTGTATAGCAAAAATAGCAATTTTCACTCTGCTGTTGCCATACTTTTGGAGGACGCTGTGTTTCAGTGTGTCCGTGTGTTTCAGACTTTGTCTGTGTTTCTTTGTCCCTTCTCTTTTTCACTGCATGAACATCAGCGTGGAACCTCTCTATGGAAAAATGCAATTAATTTAGTGGCTGTGGTGGTAGCCTCTGGTAAAACACACGTGCATGTGAGCGGGAATGAGTGTTGAGAAACCCCCGCCCCACTATGCCAGAAATATCCCGTCATTAAAAATAGAAATAAAAAAAATCACTAATCTGATGATGAAATGCTGCAGCGGCTGCTTCCAAGTCGTTTGCGTGTCGCGGTTTCGTATCTTTACCGGAATCCGGTTGTTCCTGTTTCCTCGTGTGCACACAGTGGGTTTTGTTTCCCTGTGCGCGCTGCAGATTCATTGTGAGTACGCTGCGCTCGGTGGCCTGGTCCGCAGGCGTGGGCACTGGGCTGGCGCCCTCCCAAAAGGGTCCGGTGGAGCAGGTCCTGGAGTTAGCGCTGAACGTTCTCTCGGGTGGAACTTCTTTGGAAAAGCAGGCTGTTTCTCTCAGGTGGAACTTCTTTGGAAAAGCAGGCTGTTTCTCTCAGGTGGAACTTCTTTGGAAAAGCAGGCTGTGTGATCTTTAAATCAGCTGAGAGGAATCTCCCAGAAACCACGGTGATTCAGAGTCCAGCCCTCACGGCGAATGCCGTCCCAGCACCGCGTGTGCGGTTGAGGGCAGGAAGCGGATTCCCTGTAATGTCTGAGTCGTACAAAGCACTGATTTCTCCTGGAAAGGCTGTGTGTTCAGAGGGAGCACATGTTCCCTGTTCAGGCTCGCACACCCCCCCCCCCCCCACCCCCCCGGCCTGCGGTGGTTTATTAATGTTGGCCGCTGGCGGTGTCCGGCCGCTGGTCCAGGGTTCTGCTTCTGCGCCTTATTGCTACAAATGGCTCCCAGAGCTCTCTGAGAAAACACAGTGAAGATACGCAGCGAATGAATGTGATTACACATGAACCTCCTGTGTGTGTGTGTGTGTGCGTGCGTGGTGTATGTTTGTGTAGTCTGTGTAATGTGTGTGTGTGGGGGGTGTGTGTGTGTGTAGTCTGTGTGGTGTGTGTGTGGGTGGTATATGTTTGTGTATTCTGTAGTGTGTGTGGTATATGTGTGTGTAGTCTGTGTGGTGTGTGTGTG
>NC_049202.1:50652440-50657440 GCF_013347855.1 Anguilla anguilla
TCCTGGGCCCCGCGCTCCCTCTGTCAGTCCTGGGTCCTGGGCCCTGCTCTCCCTCTGTCAGTCCTGGGCCCCTGCGCTCCCTCTGTCAGTCCTGGGCCCCTGCGCTCCCTCTGTCAGTCCTGGGTCCTGGGCCCCTGCGCTCCCTCTGTCAGTCCTGGGTCCTGGGCCCCTGCGCTCCCTCTGTCAGTCCCGGGCCCCTGCGCTCCCTCTGTCAGTCCTGGGTCCTGGGCCCCTGCGCTCCCTCTGTCAGTCCCGGGCCCCTGCGCTCCCTCTGTCAGTCCTGGGTCCTGGGCCCCTGCGCTCCCTCTGTCAGTCCCGGGCCCTGCGCTCCCTCTGTCAGTCCTGGGCCCCGCGCTCCCTCTGTCAGTGCCGGGCCCCGCGCTCCCTCTGTCAGTCCTGGGTCCTGGGCCCTGCTCTCCCTCTGTCAGTGCCGGGCCCCTGCGCTCCCTCTGTCAGTCCTGGGCCCCTGCGCTCCCTCTGTCAGTCCAGGGCCCCGCGCTCCCTCTGTCAGTCCTGGGTCCTGGCCCCTGCTCTCCCTCTGTCAGTCCTGGGCCCCGCGCTCCCTCTGTCAGTCCTGGGCCCCGCGCTCCCTCTGTCAGTCCTGGGCCGGTGCTAATTGGCGCAGGAGCAGGTGCGGTGAGAGAGGCGCAGGCTGATGTGGGGATAACAGGCGGAACACAATGCGCGCGCTCTTCTCCGCAGCGCCGCGGCGCTCCCTTCCCCTGGGCCCTCCCTCGCCGCTGTAAACAAGCAGGCACATCAAGCCTCTCTAAAGCAGAGATCACTTTCCCTCTCCCACTCGCTGTCATCACTCTCTCTCCCGTGCAGCGCGCTTCTCTTTCCTCTTTCCCCATCCCCGTCATTCTGTTCAGTTCTCTCCTTGCCCTCCCTCTCTGTCTCTCTCTCTGTTTCTCTCTCTCTCTCCCTCTCCCTCCCTCTCTCTCTCCTTTCCTCTCTGTCTCTCTCTCAATCACTCTCTCTCAAATTCAAATGAGCTTTATTGGCATGACATGCATAGATGCATATTGCCAACATAGAATAAACATATAAACCGAATACACATTTGTGTGTGCTTGTGTGTTTGAGTGTGTGTCTGTGTGTGTTTGGGTGTGTGGTATTTGTGTATGTTAGCTGGTGTAATGTCACGTCATGTGTTAATTAGGTGAAACAATGAATGTAACACTGAACAATAATTAAAAGATACGCTTAAAATACTCTCATTTTCTCTCTGCCTCTCTGTCTCTCTCTCTCTCTGTCTCTCTCTCTCTGTTTCTCCCTCTCTCTCATGTTGCCTTGGCTCTCTGCCCTTTCCCACTCTCTCTCTCTCTCTCTCTCTCTCTCTCTCTCTCTCTCTCTCTCTCCTGCTCTTCTGTCTGAGGGCTCGGCTGGCGCGGTGGCAGCTCTGTCTTGTCTGCCGTAGAGAGCGTTGAGAGCGGCGAGCGTTTCCGAGCCGCGGCAGAACCCGCCCGCATGTCAGCGCTCCCGCTCCCCCCGCCCCCCCCCCCCGCCCCCCCATCCTGCCTGCGCCGGTGGAAAGATGTGAAATTCTGCATTCTGATCTCGGCCCGGCCGCCTCCCAGCCACGCGGAAACGCGCTTGCGCCTCCATCACACAGAACGGGGCCCCGAGCCTCCCGTCCCCACTACCGCACACGCGCAGCCTCACATTTCTGCGTCTGTCCCCCGGTAATCTGCTTCCCGGGATGTGGGCACGGCTCGGAAAGTTAATTAGAGCCCAGCCAATCTCAGCAGACCCAGCCGGGGGAGAGCCCCCGCCCAGCCCCAGTCACCTTGCTGTCGAGTCAATAAGTTGCCGCTTAATTTCACGCTTCACCGTGGGCTTTGTAGTTTTTTTTCTTTTGGCTTGAACGTGTCATCAGCGTGCGCCTCACTCCGCTCTCTGTCGTCCCCTCGCAGGATGGCTACTACTCCCACCGGCCGAAGGAGAAAGTGCGGGTGGACAGCAACAACGAGAACTCGGTGCCCAAGGACTTCGAGAACATCGACAACAGCAACTTCGGGGCGCGGTCCCGCCCCCAGCGCCGCACGCCGGGCCAGCCCAAGGAGCGGCCGCAGGAGAAGGGACGGGGCCAGCCGGGGGCCGGCCTGAGCAAGGGCTCCAACGAGGTCATCCAGTACGGCGAGGCCAAGGGGGCAGCCGCGCCCCCCCCGCAGGCCCCGCCCCCCCGCAACCGCTCGCACGCGGGGGGGCCCGGCCCCGCCCACCGCCCCCAGCAGCCCCAGCAGCACCAGCAGCACCGCCACCACCACCAGCAGGGCAAGAGGCCGGCCACGCCCGCGCCCGACATCGTGTACGACCAGCCGCCCAAGTGCGAGATCAGCGGCAAGGAGGCCATCTCCGCCCTCTCCCGCGCCAAGACCAAGGAGTGCCGCCAGCAGATCGCCGAGGTCTACTGCCGCCACAAGGAGGGCCAGCTCATGCCCGAGAAGGTCTCCCGATACTGCCCCCTGGAGGGTAAGTGCGCCTCCCGCTCTCTCTCTCTCTCTCTCTCTCTCTCTCTCTCGCAGACCGTCCGCAGTCAGGGCAGGGACCCTTCACCTCGCTGCTGTCAAAGGCTAATGGAAGCAGAGGCAGATTAATGCGCCTCCAGGAAACAATGGTGAATAAACAGTGCGGGTTTCTTTCCCCGTTAATCGAGGGCTTTGTTTGCGTGGGTCTCCCCGGGCGTGGCGCTGGCAGCGGCCGCTCGCGCCGCTCCTAATTAAAGTCCCCGACACGCTAGAGCAGACCCTTTTCTGCTTTTCCTTCCTTTGGAAGTAATTGCTGTGCGAGGTGGTTTTTTTTTTTGTATTTTATTATTTTTGTTTTTTAACACATGGCCGCCTATATTTCGTTCCACCTACCCGACGGGCTACAAAAAGCAGGCGAGAACGCCTCCTCGCTCCCGCTGTGCTGAGTCACTGAACGTTGGTGAGCTGGCGGTGGATGACGCGTACGTGCAGAATTGGAAGGGTCGGCTGTGACGCTGACCTTGACATTTGCGAGCGTGATGGAAGGACTAGCGTGTAGCAGCAACGTGAACAGGCTAAAGGGAGTGTGCAAGAGAGGGAAAAACGTGAACGACGGTGTGATAGTGAGAGAGAGAGTGATAGAGGGATACTCATCTGCAAATTGTTCAGGGGAGCAACGTTTTAGACACACCAAGAATATGCAGCTTTCAAACACAAAAATCCACAGAAAATGGCCAGAATGCAGGCATATGCACTTTCTGGAAGAGCTGGTTTGAAAATGAGCGTTTGTTGTCTTTGGAGCCGTGGATCGGTTGCTATGGTAGACCGGGTTCAAAGGTCAGGTTTCTCAGGCGTGGCGCGGAGACGCTCTTCTGGCCGCCGGACTCCGCTCCTGTCTGAGCCGCGGGATCAGAGGAAGACGCTTTCCCGCGTAACGCATCGCGGCTAAATGAAATTAGCCTCCTCCTCCTCTATCTCTGCCACAGCGCTTTTTATCTGCCCGCCGCCGCCGCCGTCTGAATCCCAGTCATAACCTCGTTAGCCGTGAATTGGCCAATTTTATCTCCTGTGAAATTTGTCGGCGGGGCGCGGACTGCGCCCCACCTCTGCGGCCGCGGCGAAGCCCGGGTCCCCCCCTTTCTCTCTCTCTCTCTCTCTCTCCCTCTCTGTCTCTCTCTCTCTCTCTCTCTCTCTCTCTCTCTCTCTCTCTCTCTCTCTCTCTCCCTCTCTCTCTCTCTCTCTCTCTCTCTCTCTCTCTCTCTCTCTCTCCCTCTCTCTCTCTCTCTCTCTCTCTCTCTCTCCCTCCCTCTCTCTCTCTCTCTCTCTCTCTCTCTCTCTCTCTCTCTCTCTCTCTCTCTCTCCCTCTCTCTGTCTCCCTCTCTCTCCCTCTCTCCCTCTCTCTCTCTCTCCCCCCCCCCCCCCCCGGCGCGTGCGGTGGGGAGCACGCCCGCGCGGGGCGTTTTTATTGGCCGGCGCGGGCGTCTGCACTCCGGCTGTAATCTTTATGCGCGTCAGGGGTAATCTTTACTAACCCGTCAGCCCCTCCGCCTTTAATTGCGTTCTCCGGGACATATTTTCCACTGAAGATGTCACCTCATAATTAGGGCCTATTTCTCAGGTTGACACGCTGTACAGAGGGGGCGAGATGGAGCGAGGGAGGGAGGGAGGGAGGGAGGGAGGGGGGGAGGGAGCGAGGGAGGGAGCGAGGGAGCGAGCGAGGGAGGGAGGGAGGGAGGGAGCGAGCGAGCGAGCGAGGGAGGGAGGGAGGGAGCGAGGGAGGGAGAGAGGGAGGGAGGGAGAGGTTCACCCCCTCGCGGGGTTTCGGTGCGGTCAGACGGAGCGGGACCGGACCGCTCCTGATCCGCACGACCCCCCCAAACACGCGGCGGACGCGCTGCACACCGGTGTGCGGTTTTCACCGATGACAGAAAGTGCAGCTCTTGTGCGCACACGAGCCCAGATCACACTAATTGGGGTTAAAGCGGAGAGGGGAAGAGGAGTAATTGTGTTTTGCTGGAAGATGACAGGCACAGAGCGAGGGATATTCACATGCAGAGAGAACCCGTACGAAAGCACTATTTCCATTTCATTCTTTCCTCAGTTCTGCCCGTCTGCCCTCTTTCTCCCTCCATCCCCCTCCCTCCGTTTCTGTTTCCCTCGGCTTTCTCTCTCCCTCCCTCTCACGATCGCTACGACGAGCGCAGCTGCCAAGGAGGGCATCGGCGTTTCTCGCTGTCGCCCAGCCGCAGCAGCGCTGTAATCTCGAGAGGAAGTTTGTTCGGTGCTCCGCCCTCTCCGGGGGTCCTGTCTGAAGCTGCCCCGCTTTTTAAAAGACTCGACGGCTTCGTACGGCGCGGTTTAAGCGCAGCTTCCTGCCGAAGCGCAGGGGAACGCAGTCGCGCGCACGTGAAGCACGGAACGCCCTCCCCCGCGCTGCCCGTCACTCGTCCGTAAATAAAGCAGAATGATCACCTCATTGGAAGGGGAAGGGGAAGGGGGAGAGGGGGTGGGGGGGGCAGCTCGGACCGG